>NW_027103273.1:0-1737 GCF_902728285.1 Clytia hemisphaerica
CGGAAAAAAAATTTTCTTAAAAATCGGACTCGGCCATGTTTTGGGCATTGTTGATACACATCTTTGAGCAAAGAGAAAATACCAAGAAAACCCGGCATATTTCCGGCCAAAAATCCGGAAAATTATTTTTTTCAAAAATCGGGCTCCGTCACATTTTGTGCATTGCCATTTTGCATCTTTGTGCTAAAAGTCAGAAAAAACTAATGAGCCAATCTCGAGGAAAGCTGGCAACAGACGGACGGACGAACGGACGGACGGACATGGGTTATATTATAGGACCTCCAAGGTAGGTCCAAAAAGTGAAGATTTTTACTAATTAAATTGAAATAGATCCAAATTGGCGATAAAATGATAAAAAAGGTGGAGCAAATGCAAGGGGCTATAGATTTTATTATTGTTATGAATATTTGCCAGTGTCTTGACTTATGAGGGAAAAACCAAATCCTTAGAGAGATTCTCTTTGTTGCTTGGCGTAACAGAGCCTTCACAGAAGCGCAAACACCAGCCATCCATTTTTACTTGAGTACCCTCCACCCCGGGAAATATTCTCTCCGATTTTGCTCATCTGCAAAACTTGAATCTTCTTTGATGAAGTTGAAAAAGAACTCGAAAACTGCTTAACATGAGCAGACTATAGCCTGGATATCCGGACTCAAAACTTTTAGTATATCTTTGATGTTTCTGGTTCACCGCCTGGTCTTTCTAAAGCGATTTTCATTCCACGATAGGCCTTTTCATAAACTATTTTCAGTGCGACGACTGCCTCGTTTTGAAACCATCACCAACGTATAGAGACTTCTTATGAACCCCTAACCAATTACCATAGCATTATTTTGAAAACGAGGCGAACGCTGCTTGTTACGTAATTTATGAAAATGTCATTCAGATAGCAGTATAGGTACCCTGAGTATCAGAGGTTAAGTTTTCAAAGAATATATTAACCTCTGAAGACCAATAATAGAAATTTTATCGCGCATGTGTCAATCTAATCACTGTAGAAAGAATCAAAGATGAAGAGCAAATATTACCATATTAATGTTTAGCAGACTGTATCAGTATGCAGTTTACTATTTAAGAATTCCCCAGCAACCTCCAAGTGTAATTGAAATGAGTTTCTTTCGAAAGAAATCTTTTACATGATCCCCAAATGTATAACAGAAATTACTAAACTTTTAATTATGGAAATGTTACTTTAATTGAATCGAAATAATAGAGAGACTTTGATTCTCTATCACTGACTCCCTTTGTTGTGTTCAGATCTAACTATATTCTAAAGTGCCGGCAGCCGATATCATGTATATATACAACATCTCCCTAATCAAATAGTTAACAAAAATACTTTTAAAACATACTCTTGAAAATATATCAAATATCAACAAGCTCAAAAAACGATATCGAGAAGGTTTTCTGATAATTTTTCCACTTTTTGTCTGTGTTGTTATTGTGTCTCTTTGGGGAAATGATTCTTCTTCCTCTGACGCTTCATTGTAAGGAATTGTATCTGAATCTGATGACTCTGACTCATTATAAGGAATTGAGTCGCTCTGTTGTTTACTTTCCAGGACCGGGGACATTGGAACCTGGGGCTGATTTGGTTTCGGGAACCCTCCCTCAGGCTGGCTGGTACTTACAACCAATGCGTTTCCTTATCTGTGTTTGCGTTTTCCGGAGTTCCGTCTTTTCATGTCCTGATGTCGTATGGTCGGTCGTATGGTTGAAGTATGTTGGACATTCCAT